>NC_057801.1:765220518-765257471 GCF_018294505.1 Triticum aestivum
AAATACTTAGGCGAGTACTGGACTGCAGCTAAGCCCCCGAGTGGGAGTTTTGCTCTCCACTCAGCAGGATTTTCAAATTCTTAGGCGAGTACTGGACTGCAGCTAAGCCCCCGAGTGGGAGGTTTACTCTCCACTCGATAGGATTTTTAAATACTTAGGCGAGTACTGGACTGCATCTAAGCCCCCGAGTGGGAGGTTTTCTCTCCACTCGGTAGGATTTTCAAATTCTTAGGAGAGTACTGGACTGCAGCTAAGCCCCCGTGTCGGTGTCAAAACCGGCGGATCTCGGGTAGGGGGTCCCGAACTGTGCGTCTAGGCGGATGGTAACAGGAGACAAGGGACACGATGTTTTTACCCAGGTTCGGGCCCTCTCGATGGAGGTAAAACCCTACTCCTGCTTCATTAATATTGATGATATGGGTAGTACAAGAGTAGATCTACCACGAGATCAGAGAGGCTAAACCCTAGAAGCTAGCCTATGGTATGATTGTTGTTCGTCCTATGGACTAAAACCCTCCGGTTTATATAGACACCGGAGAGGGCTAGGGTTCCACAGAGTCGGTTACAATGGGAGGAGATCTACATATCCGTATCGCCAAGCTTGCCTTCCACGCCAAGGAAAGTCCCATCTGGACACGGGACGAAGTCTTCAATCTTGTATCTTCATAGTCCAGGAGTCCGGCCAAAGGTTATAGTCCGGTCATCCGGACACCCCCTAGTCCAGGATTCCCTCAGTAGCCCCTGAACCAGGCTTCAATGACAACGAGTCCGGCGCGTTGATTGTCTTCGGCATTTCAAGGCGGGTTCCTCCTTCGAATACTTCATAGAAGATTTTGAACACAAGGATAGTGTCCGGCTCTGCAAAACAAGTTCCACATACCACCGCAGAGAGAATAATATTTGTACAAATCTAATATGCTGACGTATTCCGCAGCGTGACATCACGACACGGCCAAGCCTTTATTCGAATCGTTTTACTGTCCCTCCTCAGCGCGCTTAGCGAGGCGGTTTCCTTGGCATGTCTTGTCAAAGCAGGGATCGTGTCCCCTTATTCCGGGATTCTTATCAATACATGTGTGGGTAACCCAATCATGCCTGTTAGTATGTATTCTCAAACGAAGGCGAGTCCCAAACGGTCACAGGGAGGGCTCTTGGTATTCAACCTCTTTATAAAGAGACCAAGGCTCGACTCCTTTCTTTCAATCTCAATCAAATCCGCCTACCACCTTGAGTTCCAACACCCAAAGCTCCAAATTCAGGCGCTTCGGACCTCCGATGATGTCCGGCTCCGACCTTCAAGGCCGATGGATGCCTTCCTCCGTTACGGAAGAAGACGTGCGAAAGCTAAGAGATGCCAGGTATCTAACCGGTGAAATCTCGCATAGGCTGCCTGCTCAAGGGCAGGTTATTCCCACTCCCAAGCCTGGTGAGAGCGTGGTGTTCGCGTCTCACTTCCTTTGGGGGCTAGGCTTCCCAACGGACCCCTTCGTGAGGGGGCTCATGTTTTATTATGGGCTGGAATTTCACGACCTAGCTTCGGAGTCCATCCTCCATATCTCATCGTTCATTGTCGTGTGCGAGGCCTTCCTCCGTATTACTCCTCACTTTGGATTGTGGCTTAATACCTTCAAAGTAGAGCCGAAGATGATCGAGGGGCAGCACGTAGAGTGTGGAGGTGCTATTATAAGCAAGAATGCCGACGCTCCATGGCCCGAGGGCTCTTTTCAAGAGGAGTTCAGCCTATGGCAACGAGAGTGGTTTTACATCACAGCTCCCAGGGGCACCAGATGGGTGGCGCCACCTACCTTTTGCTCGGGTCCCCCACCACAGTTAACGTCATGGGTCAATAAAGGGCTTAATTGGGGGCCGTCCAAGGACGTGCCCTTGTTGCAGGTCCGCGTTCGAGATCTCCTAGAAAGAGATATCAATCTGGCCGTAGTGATGCAGGTTATGTTGATTCGCCACATCCTGCCCTACAAACGTCGCCCCCTCCGCCTGTGCGAGTTTAATACGGAAGGACCACGAGCCCTCCAACATTTTGTGGGCGTGACGCCCATGGAGATGTACAAATTGTTCTTCGGATCACAAGCAATGTGTCCGGATTCATCCGAGGACGCAGGTCTGAGCTGCAATCATCCGGATACTCAAGTAAGTAGCCCTGTACCCGGACTCGTTGTCCGTATATTTATCATAAAATCGCCCTTAAAAGAGTTGTCCCTTAAACAGGAGTGGATAGCGAAAGCAAAGCTAATCAGGTGTCCGGCCACCCTCCCTGAGACCATGCCGGATCCCGTATTAACCAGGATGCTGGAGGTTGCGCCTTTGGAAGAAGGTGAAGAGGGGAACAACCGAACAAGGAAGCTCCCGCCTCCCTCGAAGGAGGCTGTCAGGAAAGGAGGAATCAAGGATTCCTCTAACCAGGGGAAGAAGAGGACCGCCTCTGAAGACCCGGAGGCCACGGCCTCAAAGCGGGGGGGGGGAATCTTCGTCAGAGGGTTCGGCGCCGGGGGGGGTACCCCAGTCGCATTGCGCCCCCACGGGGATCAGCTCTCCACCGAGCCGTAAGTAAAGAGGGAGGTTTTAAAATGAGAGACATCCCTGTTCTATTTCTGAGGAAGATAACCGAAATTTTAACTTGTAGTTCAGATCTCAGCCCTTCTCAGCAGAGCTCATCTTCAGGGGATCTTCGTCCGGAGATGATGGAGAGCGGAACGCTCCCCCTGCCGTACCTCCTTGCGAGGCGGCCGAACCTGAGGTGTCGTCACGGAGGGTTTCACCGAATCCGGCAGGGCCAGAAGGCAGTCGTATGGCCCCCCAAGGCCCTCCGTGTCCGGCCTTCGAAAAGGGCCATCAGACGAGTCCGGCACCGTCCGGTGCACGGTTGAAGGAGCTGAAGGATCTGCTCGGGCGAGCGTCTATCTCAGAGGAACACCGTGCGCTGATGGATACGGTGATTGGAAGGATTTCATCCGCGGAGAGCGGGTTGTACGAGGCCGTCAGGAGTTTACTGACAAGTTTTGAGGTACGCGGAATGATGTACCTTTTGACAGATCTGCATATAAGATGCGCCCTGTATAAATAGTAGCCCCTGAGACTCGGTGTGTTGTTAAAAACGACGGCGCGCCGAGGATCATAATCCTAGGTATGATATGTCGCCTTTCATATGCAGCTGGCGAAGTGTTCGATGGCTAGCCGGACTAATGAGTTTGCTGAACTAAAGCGGCAACTTGACGTGGCAGATGCCAACATCACGCTTGTCAACAAGCGGCTGGACGAGGCACAAGGTATGTAATTTCTCCGAAGACACCTGGTAAGAGGAGCTTGATGCCCGTACCTTACAACATGTATGCTTGATGCAAATGGTGCCGCTGCCATGGAGAACCTTCGGGCGGAACTTTCCCGAGCCAAGGAGCAGGCCAGAACAAGCGATGCAGCTGCCTTAAAGGCGGCTGAAGAGCCGAAAGCCGAATAGGCTGCTCACTGCCAAAGCAAGAAGGAAATGGCCGAGATGGCCGTAAAGTTGAAGAATGCTGCCGACCGCTACAAACTTCTTGAAAAAGAAGATCGCGTGGCACAGAAGGACCTAGAAAAGGTCACTACCGAGGCCAAGGACACTCGCTCTGCGATGAGAGCTATGAAGGAGGAGCTACGTCAGGCCGGAGATATCACGGCTAGAAAGCCCTTTATGCTGCGGATGAAGTTCGGGGATCCGAAATACGCTCCGTTGGACCGGCAGTGGAGTGCGGCGAACACTTATCTGGACTTGGCGGCGAGTGCCGCGGACGCGGCTGAACACTTCCTCGATCAGAAGGACCACGAAGTGGACAAGCTTTTTTGGTTGCAGTTCAACAATCCAGAGCGCCCACTTCCATTAACCGATCATTTGGCCGCATGGGCGGAGCTATGTAGGTTATCCGGACTCGCCATGAAGTATGTCGTGAGTCATCTGTGGCCGAAAAGGCCCGAGCCGAAGAGTTATTTTAGCTTGGTGCAGCAGTTCCTTGGTGCTGTGCCGCATATTGATGCAGTGAAGAGGTCGGCGTGCATAGATGGTGCACAGATGGCTCTTTCCTGTGTCAAGACATACTGGGCGGAGATGAAAGCCAGTGCTGTTGCATCCCAAGATTCGGACGAAAGCCGAGTACCTGCCGAGCACTATTTTCAGGAAGTTCTGCAGGGCGCTCGTTTAATAGAGATGCAGTGCTCGAAGGATGTTATGTTCGAATAACATGTATTATTGTAAAACAATCTTTCGATGGAATATAAAAGCTTTTTATACTTGTGCTTTCAAGAATTGGAATACCTCATGTGCGGTCGTTAATGTATATGTGTATATAACCTGAAAGATGGCAGTCTTTGGCTTCAGCCCCCACGCATATAATGCGGGGGTGTTTGCAGAAGGCGCATTTTCACACTTGGTCCAAAGTCTTAGTCCTATAAAGGAGGTGATAGCGCAACGAACTAGGCAACCAGACTATAATGCTTTATCACTTTCACTTAGCCATAGGAGTTTGACAGTGGGGCTACTATATAGCCCCTAGGGGCACCGCGCTCACCCGAGTTCGGGGCGCGTGTGTGCCTGGCCGGGAAACGGCCCTTCTTTAATGCGGAGGAATCCTAAAGATTCCGGCGGGTCATCGAGTGGTTGACCAGTCTCACGCTATATCATGACAGTCAGTTTTCGGCTTTCTCTACTGAGGTGCTCGCCTGGCCGAACCGGGGCACAATCGTAGTAATTCTCCTGGTGCCGCCTTAGCCGATAGAGCGGAACGTAAGGCAGCAAAACACAGGAGCCGGGCAAACCCAACATTTGACCGAAGACATGATTCGGAGCTGATGCATATAAGGCCAAACTCGCGATGCCGAACACTCCCTAAGGTATTCGGTCTTTATGAAAACGGGCTAAACAACGCCCTTGGTAAAAGAAGCCCCTAGTGTCCAGGTACGCGCAAAATTCTGACGTGGCCACATTGTTGGGGAACGTAGCAGAAATTCAAAAAAAATTCCTACGAAACACCAAGATCTATCTATGGAGAGACCAGCAACGAGTAGAAGGAGGAGAGTGCATCTACATACCCTTGTAGATCCATAAGCGGAAGCGTTCAAGTGAACGGGGTTGATGGAGTCGTACTCGTCGTGATTCAGATCACCGATGATCAAGTGCCGAACGGACGGCACCTCCGCGTTCAACACACGTACAGCCCGGTGACGTCTCCCATGCCTTGATCCAGCAAGGAGAGAGGGAGAGGTTGAGGAAGACTCCATCCAACAGCAGCACAACGGCGTGGTGGTGGTGGTGGAGCGTGGCAATCCTGCAGGGCTTCGCCAAGCACCTACGGGAGAGGAGGAGGTGTCACGGGAGGGAGGGAGGCGCCAAGGGCTCAGGTATAGATGCCCTCCCTCCCCTCCACTATATATAGGGGCAGGGGAGAAGGGGGAGGCGCAGCCTTGCCCCCTACTCCAAGAAAGGGGTGCGGCTAAGGAGGGGGGAGGAGTCCATCCTCCCCAAGGCACCTCGGAGGTGCCTTCCCCCTTTAGGACTCTCCCCTTTTTCCTTTATCTTGGCGCATGGGCCTCTAGGGGCTGGTGCCCTTGGCCCATGTAGGCCAAGGCGCACCCCCTACAGCCCATGTGGCCCCCCGGGGCAGGTGGCCCCACCCGGTGGGCCCCCGGGACCCTTCCGGTGGTCCCGGTACAATACCGATGACCCCGAAACTTGTCCCGATGGCCGAAACAGGACTTCCTATATATAAATCTTTACCTCCGGACCATTCCGGAACTCCTCGTGACGTCCGGGATCTCATCCGGGACTCCGAACAACATTCGGTAACCACATACAAGCTTCCTTTATAACCCTAGCGTCATCGAACCTTAAGTGTGTAGACCCTACGGGTTCGGGAGACATGCAGACATGACCGAGACGTTCTCCGGTCAATAACCAACAGCGGGATCTGGATACCCATGTTGGCTCCCACATGTTCCACGATGATCTCATCGGATGAACCACGATGTCAAGGACTCAATCGATCCCGTATACAATTCCCTTTGTCTATCGGTATGTTACTTGCCCGAGATTCAATCGTCGGTATACCGATACCTTGTTCAATCTCGTTACCGGCAAGTCACTTTACTCGTTCCGTAACACATCATCCCGTGATCAACTCCTTGGTCACATTGCGCATATGATGATGTCCTACCGAGTGGGCCCAGAGATACCTCTCCGTTTACACGGAGTGACAAATCCCAGTCTCGATCCGCATAAAACAATAGACACTTTCGGAGATACCTGTAGTGCACCTTTATAGTCACCCAGTTACGTTGTGACGTTTGATACACCCAAAGCACTCCTACGGTATCCAGGAGTTACACGATCTCATGGTCAAAGGAAGAGATACTTGACATTGGCAAAGCTCTAGCAAACGAACTACACGATCTTTGTGCTATGCTTAGGATTGGGTCTTGTCCATCACATCATTCTCCTAATGATGTGATCCCGTTATCAACGACATCCAATGTCCATAGCCAGGAAACCATGACTATCTGTTGATCACAACGAGCTAGTCAACTAGAGGCTCACTAGGGACATATTGTGGTCTATGTATTCACACGTGTATCACGATTTCCGGATAATACAGTTATAGCATGAATAAAAGACTATTATCATGAACAAAGAAATATAATAATAACTTATTTATTATTGCCTCTAGGGCATATTTCCAACAGTCTCCCACTTGCACTAGAGTCAATAATCTAGTTCACATCGCCATGTGATTAACACTCACAGGTCACATCGCCATGTGACTAATACCCAAGAGTTTACTAGAGTCAGTAGTCTAGTTCACATCACTATGTGATTAATACTCAATGAGTTTTAAGTTTGATCATGTTGCTTGTGAGAGAGGTTTTAGTCAACGGGTCTGAACCTTTCAGATCCGTGTGTGTTTTACAAATCTCTATGTCATCTCCTAGATGCAGCTACCACGCTCTATTTGGAGCTGTTCCAAATAATTGTTCTACTTGGAGCTATTCTAAATTGTTGCCCCATTGTACGTATCTGGTATCTCTACTCAGAGCTATCCGGATAGGTGTTAAGCTTGCATCGACGTAACCTTTACGACGAACTCTTTTACCACCTCCATAATCGAGAAAATTCCTTAGTCCACTAGTTACTAAGGATAACTTTGACCGCTGTCATGTGAGCCATTCTTGGATCACTCTTGTACCCCTTGACTGACTCATGGCAAGGCACACTTCAGGTGCGGTACACAGCATAGCATACTGAAGAGCCTACGTCTTAAGCATAGGGGACGACCTTCGTCCTTTCTCTCTATTCTGCCGTGGTCGAGCTTTAAGTCTTAACTTCGTACCTTACAACTCAGGCAAGAACTCTTTCTTTGACTGATCCATCTTGAACACCTTCAAGATCATGTTAAGTTATGTGCTCATTTGAAAGTATTATTAAGCATTTTGATCTATCCTTATAGATCTTGATGCTCAATGTTCAAGTAGCTTAATCCAGGCTTTCCAATGAAAAACACCTTTCAAATAACCCTATATGCTTTCTAGAAATTCTACATCATTTCTGATCATCAATATGTCAACAACATATACTCATCAGAAATTCTATAGTGCTCCCACTCACTTCTTTGGAAATACAAGTTTCTCATAAACTTTGTACAAACCCAAAATCTTTGATCATCATCAAAGCATACATTCCAACTCCGAGATGCTCACTCCAGTCCTTAGAAGGATTGCTGAGCTTTGCATACTTATTAGCATCTTTTGGGATTGACAAAACCTTCCGGTTGTATCACATACAACCTTTCCTCAAGAAAATCGTCGAGGAAACAATGTTTTGACATCCTATCTGCAAGATTTAATAAATAATGCAGTAACTGCTAATCTAATTTCAACAGACTCTTAGCATCGCTACGAGTGAGAAAACCTCACCGTAATCAACTCCTTGAACTTGTCGGAAAATATCTTAACGACAAGTCGAGCTTTCTTAATGGTAATTCTTACCATCATTGTCTGTCTTCCATTTAAAATCCATCCGTACCCAATGGCCTTACGACCATCAAGTATTTCTTCCAAAGTCATGGATCCATTCTCGGATTTTATGGCCTCGAGCCATTTATTGGAATCCGGGCCCACCATCGCTTCTCCATAGCTCGTAGGTTCATTGTTGTCTAGCAACATGACTTTCGAGACAGGATCACCTTACCACTCCGAAGTAGTACGTGTCCTTGTCGTCCTACGAGGTTTGGTAGTGACTTGATCCGAAGTTTCATGATCAATATCATAAGCTTCCACTTCAATTGGTGTAGGTGCCACAGGAACAACTTCCTGTGCCCTGCCACACACTAGTTGAAGAGACGGTTCAATAACCTCATCAAGTCTCCACCATCCTCCCACTCAATTCTTTCGAGAGAAACTTTTCCTCGAGAAAGGACCCGATTCTAGAAACAATCCATATTGCTTTCGGATCTGAATTAGGAGGTATACCCAACTGTTTTGGGTTTCCTATGAAGATGCATTTTATCCGCTTTGGGTTCGAGCTTATCAACCTGAAACCTTTTCATATAAGCGTCGCAGCCCCAAACTTTTAAGAAATGACAACTTAGGTTTCTCTAAACCATAATTCATACGGTGTCATCTCATCGGAATTACGTGGTGCCCTATTTTAAAGTGAATGTGGTTGTCTCTAATGCCTAACCCATGAACGATAGTGGTAATTCGATAAGAGACATCATGGTACGCACCATATCCAATAGGGTGCAACTATGATGTTCAGACACACCATCACATTATGGTGTTCCAGGCGGTATTAATTTGCGAAACAATTTCCACAATGTCTTAATCGTGTGCCAAAACTCATAACTCAGATATTCATCTCTATGATCATATCATAGACATTTTATCCTCTTGTCAAAATGATCTTCTACTTCACTCTGAAATTATTTGAATCATTCAATAATTTAGACTTGTGTTTCATCAAGTAAATATTCTCAACATCTACTTGAATCATCTGTGAAGTAAGAACATAACGATATTCACTGCATGCCTCAGCACTCATTGGACTGCACACATCAAAATGTGTTACTTCCAATAAGTTGCTATCTTGTTCCATCTTACTGAAAACGAGGCTTTTCAGTCATCTTGCCCATGTGGTATGATTTGCATATCTCAAGTGATTCAAAATCAAGTGAGTCCGAACGATCCATTTGCATGGAGTTTCTTCATGCATATACACCAATAGACATGGTTCGCATGTCTCAAACTTTTCAAAAAACGAGTGAGTCCAAAGATCCATCAACATGGAGCTTCTTCATGCGTTTTATACCATTATGACTTACATGGCAGTGCCACAAGTAAGTGGTACTATCATTACTATCTTATATCTTTTGGCATGAAAATGTGTATCACTACGACCGAGATTCAATAAACCATTCCTTTAGGTGCAAGACCATTGAAGGTATTATTCAAAAATAGAGTAACCATTATTCTCCTTAAATGAATAACCGTATTGCGATAGACATAATCCAATCATGTCTATGCTCAACGCAAACACCAATCTCGGTGGTAGAGGGAGCATGCGATGCTTGATCATATCAACCTTGGAAACACTTCCAACATATATCGGCAGCTCACCTTTAGCTAGTCTCCGTTTATTCCGTAGCTTTTATTTCGAGTTACTAACACTTAGCAACCGAACCGGTATCCAATACCCTGGTGCTACTAGGAGTACTAGTAAAGTACACATTAACATAAAGTATATCCAATATACTTCTATCGACCTTGCCAGCCTTCTCATCTACCAAGTATCTAGGGTAATGCTGCTCTAGTGGTTGTTCCCCTTATTACAGAAGCACTTAGTCTCGGGTTTGGGTTCAACCTTGGGTTTCTTCACTAGAGCAGCAGCTGAATTGCCGTTTCATGAAGTATCCCTTTGTTCCCTTGCCCTTCTTGAAACTAGTGGTTTCACCAACCATCAACAATTGATGCTCCTTCTTGATTTCTACTTTCGCGGTGTCAAACATCGCGAATACCTCAAGGATCATCATATCTATCCCTGATATGTTATAGTTCATCACGAAGCTCTAGCAGCTTGGTGGCAATGACTTTGGGGAAACATCACTATCTCATCTGGAAGATCAACTCCCACTTGATTCAAGTGATTGTTGCACTCAGACAATCTGAGCACAAGCTCAACGATTGAGCTTTTCTCCCTTAGTTTGCAGGCTAAGAAAATCGCCGGAGGTCTCATACCTCTTGACGTGGGCACGAGCCTGAAATCCCAATTTCAGCCCTCGAAACATCTCATATGTTCCGCGACGTTTCGAAAACGTCTTTGGTGCCTCTACTTTAAACCATTTAATTGAACTATCACGTAGTTATCAAAGCGTGTATGTTCGATGTTCGAAACATCCACAAACGACGTTTGGGGTTCAGCACACTGAGCAGTGCATTAAGGACATAAGCTTTCTACTGTCCGCATAATTGCTACTATCAACTTTCAACTATATTTTCTCTAGGAACATATCTAAAACAGTAGAACTAAAGCGCGAGCTACGACATAATTTGCAAAAGGTCTTTTGACTATGTTCAAGATAATTAAGTTCATCTTATGAACTCCCACTTAGATAGAGATCCCTCTGGTCATCTAAGTGATCACATGATCCGAGTCAACTAGGCCGTGTCCGATCATCACGTGAGACGGACTAGTCATCATCGGTGAGCATCTTCATGTTGATCGTATCTACTATACGACTCATGCTCGACCTTTCAGTCTCCGTGTTCCGAGGCCATGTCTGCACATGCTAGGCTCGTCAAGTTAACCCTAAGTGTTTTCGCTGTGTAAAACTGTCTTACACCCGTTGTATGTGAACGTAAGAATCCATCACACCCGATCATCACGTGGTGCTTAGAAGCGACGAACTGTAGCAACGGTGCACAGTTAGGGGAGAACACTTCTTGAAATTTTTGTAAGGGATCATCTTATTTACTACCGTCGTCCTAAGTAAACAAGATGCATAAACATGATAAACATCACATGCAATCAAAAAGTGACATGATATGGCCAATATCATTTTGCTCCTTTTGATCTTCATCTTCGGGGCTCCATGATCATCATCGTCACCGGCATGACACCATGATCTCCATCGTCATGATCTCCATCATCGTGTCTTCATGAAGTTGTCACGCCAACGACTACTTCTACTTCTATGGCTAACGCGTTTAGCAATAAAGTAAAGTAAGTTACATGGCATTCTTCAATGACACGCAGGTCATACAAAAAATAAAGACAACTCCTATGGCTCCTGCCGGTTGTCATACTCATCGACATGCAAGTCGTGAATCCTATTACAAGAACATGATCAATCTCATACATCACATATATCATTCATCACATCCTTTTGGCCATATCACATCACATAGCATACCCTGCAAAAACAAGTTAGACGTCCTCTAATTGTTGTTGCATGTTTTACGTGGCTGCTATGGGTTTCTAGCAAGAACGTTTCTTACCTACGCAAGACCACAACGTGATATGCCAATTGCTATTTACCCTTCATAAGGACCCTTTTCATCGAATCCGTTCCGACTAAAGTGGGAGAGACTGGCACCCGCTAGCCACCTTATGCACCAAGTGCATGTCAATCGGTGGAACCTGTCTCACGTAAGAGTACGTGTAAGGTCGGTCCGGGCCGCTTCATCCCACAATACCGTCGAAACAAGATTGGACTAGTAACGGTAAGCATATTGAACAACATCAACGCCCACAACTACTTTGTGTTCTACTCGTGCAAAGAATCTACGCAATAGACCTAGCTCATGATGCCATAGTTGGGGAACGTAGCAGAAATTCAAAATTTTCCTACGTAACACCAAGATCTATCTATGGAGAGACCAGCAACGAGTAGAAAGGGGAGGGGAGGGCTGCGCCCCCTTTAGGGTTTCCCACCCCAAGGGGCGGCGGCTAAGGAGGGGGGAGGAGTCCATCCTCCCCAAGGCACCTCGGAGGTGCCTTCCCCCTTTAGGACTCTCCCCTTTTTCCTTTATCTTGGCGCATGGGCCTCTAGGGGCTGGTGCCCTTGGCCCATGTAGGCCAAGGCGCACCCCCTACAGCCCATGTGGCCCCCCGGGGCAGGTGGCCCCACCCGGTGGGCCCCCGGGACCCTTCCGGTGGTCCCGGTACAATACCGATGACCCCGAAACTTGTCCCGATGGCCGAAACAGGACTTCCTATATATAAATCTTTACCTCCGGACCATTCCGGAACTCCTCGTGACGTCTGGGATCTCATCTGGGACTCCGAACAACATTCGGTAACCACATACAAGCTTCCTTTATAACCCTAGCGTCATCGAACCTTAAGTGTGTAGACCCTACGGGTTCGGGAGACATGCAGACATGACCGAGACGTTCTCCGGTCAATAACCAACAGCGGGATCTGGATACCCATGTTGGCTCCCACATGTTCCACGATGATCTCATCGGATGAACCACGATGTCAAGGACTCAATCGATCCCGTATACAATTCCCTTTGTCTATCGGTATGTTACTTGCCCGAGATTCGATCGTCGGTATACCGATACCTTGTTCAATCTCGTTACCGGCAAGTCACTTTACTCGTTCCGTAACACATCATCCCGTGATCAACTCCTTGGTCACATTGCGCATATGATGATGTCCTACCGAGTGGGCCCAGAGATACCTCTCCGTTTACACGGAGTGACAAATCCCAGTCTCGATCCGCATAAAACAATAGATACTTTCGGAGATACCTGTAGTGCACCTTTATAGTCACCCAATTACGTTGTGACGTTTGATACACCCAAAGCACTCCTACGGTATCCAGGAGTTACACGATCTCATGGTCAAAGGAAGAGATACTTGACATTGGCAAAGCTCTAGCAAACGAACTACACGATCTTTGTGCTATGCTTAGGATTGGGTCTTGTCCATCACATCATTCTCCTAATGATGTGATCCCGTTATCAACGACATCCAATGTCCATAGCCAGGAAACCATGACTATCTGTTGATCACAACGAGCTAGTCAACTAGAGGCTCACTAGGGACATATTGTGGTCTATGTATTCACACGTGTATCACGATTTCCGGATAATACAGTTATAGCATGAATAAAAGACTATTATCATGAACAAAGAAATATAATAATAACTTATTTATTATTGCCTCTAGGGCATATTTCCAACACACATGCCAAGACGCCAGCCTCCTCCTCGGTTATAACAAGAAACCGGGGGATGTGTATCAACAAGAGACAATGAGAAAGGTTTACGCAGGGACTTAATCTGAAAAGAATCCTTGGAACGGGTCCCTACGGCACGTCTACGCCTGTGTCTCCGTTCTGCCGTATCCTGGACGGGTGTAGCACGGTGTTCATCTGTAAAAGAGAGGAACTTAGTTGAAAAAGATCGTGCGAAAATCTATGTTATATTAAATAAATAAAGTATAATTTAGAAAATGGGTAGAATTGAGCTTTATTGTCTCTTGTTGTACACGCGCGGAGCCCCTTGTATGTTTACGCCGGACTCGTCTAGCCATGTCCGGGGTCTGAACGACCTGTTTAGGTGCTTTGATTAGTGAAGCCGGTTTAATGTGTGGCTGTCAAGGCAGCCGCACAGTCTTCCGCGCTCGAGGAACACTCGATATTTCCTTTTAATGAGATGATGCCTCGTGGACCGGGCATTTTAAGCGTAAGGGATGCATAATGCGGTATAGCGTTAAAGCGGGCGAAAGCTTCGCGTCCCAGTAGTGCTTGATAGCTACTTGTAAATGGGGCGATGTGGAAGGTTAGCTTTTCGCGGCGGAAGTTGCCGATGGAGCCGAACACAACTTCTAACAGTATAGAACCCGTACAATGGGTATCTGGGCCTGGCGATACCCCTTGAAAGGAAGTGTTGCCATGGCGAATTTTTGTTGGGTTTATCCCCATTTTGCGGATTGTGTCCTGATATAGCAGGTTTAGACCACTGCCGCCGTCCATTAGGACTTGTGTAAAGTGGAGTCCGTCAATTATCGGATCTAATATCAAGGCAGTCCAGCCTGCGTTCCGAATACTTCTGGAGTAATCCTGATGGTCGAAGGTGATTGGTTTTAACAACCAGTGGCGGGACTCCTCTGGGACAGGCCGTATGGCGCGTATCTCTATAGGCGCCACTCTGTTTTTCCCTTTTGTCACGTGAAGTGAGTTTACTGTTTTGACTTCTTGTGGGAACTTCTTTTGTTCTCTGGTGCTCTGCTTGTGGGGTTCGTCATCGTCCTCGCTTGGTGTGTCGAGCCCCTTGTGTTCGGCGTTAAGTTTGCCGGATTGCTTAAAGACCCAACAATCTCAGTGGGTATGGTTTGCAGGCTTCCCGGGAGTACTATGGATTTGGTATGTTTTGTCCAAGATCTTGTTTAGGTTAGATAGCTTGTCCCTATTATCTTTGGGGGCAGCTTTTTCTGATTCTGCCGAGAGCTTCTGAATCCGGCGTTGACTGCCGCGCTCTTCGGGCTATTTCCCTTGGTTCGGCGCTGGTCCTTGCTACATCGCGGTTTCCCGTTTCCATCCCTGACTTCGGATGTACTTGGGTCGCTGCTACTGCTTCTTGCCAACCAGCTATCCTCTCCTGCGCAAAAGCGGGTCATGAGGCTTGTTAATGCAGCCATTGTTCTTGGCTTTTCTTGGCCGAGGTGTCTGGCGAGCCATTCGTCTCGAACGCTGTGTTTGAAAGCTGCTAAGGCTTCGTTGTCCGGACAGTCGACTATCTGGTTCTTTTTAGTAAGAAATCTGTTCCAGAGTTTCCGGGCTGACTCTCCGGGTTGTTGAGTTATATGACTGAATCGTCTGCATCCGGAGGTCGGACATAGGTCCCTTGAAAATTTGCCCAGAAAGCATCCTCGAGCTCTTCCCAACTTCCACTGGTGTTTTCTGGAAGGCTTTTAAGCCAATGCCGGGCTGGCCCTTTGAGCTTGAGGGGTAAGTATTTTATGGTGTGGAGGTCATCTCCTCTAGCCATATGTATGTGGAGGATATAATCCTCAATCCAGACTCCAGGGTCTTTTGTTCCGTCGTATGCCTCTACGTTTATGGGCTTGAATCCCGCTGGAAATTCATGGTCCAGCACCTCATCGGCGAAACATAGGGGGTGTGCGGCGCCCCTGTATTTGGGTGTGCCGTGATGTTCGGATACTTGTTGCATTGCATTGCTTACTGGAGCTTGCTTCCTCGGCCCGTAGATAGATCTGGCTGGGCCGTCTTTTTGATGCGAATCCTTATGCGGACCGCGTGCCGGCTTGTGTGCGGCGCCATTTGCCGCTCTATGTTGGCCATGGGGTTGTTTATCCGACCGGGTGGCTTCCATATTTTTTGATTGCGGGGGCTCTAAGGCCTCCTCATCAAATTCTGGCAGTAATTTTCGCTTAAGATAGCTCTTTGTGTGGCGACTGTCGCCGTATTTGTCTGCGGTGTTGAGTACTTTGCCCCATCTGATTCTGAGTGCGTCTTCCGCTGTTTTGAGCTTCCGCTTCTACTTCTTCAGGCTGCGCGCCGTGGTGACGAGCCTTTTGTGGAGGTTCTTCTGCTCCAGCAACTTGTCCGGCGTGAGGTCGTCCGAACTATTATCTTCGCCCGGGATGGGTTGTTCGGTTCGTTTACCCAAGTTGCCCTGTTTGGAAGGTTGCTCAATGGCATGTTCATCGTCCGCTGGTTCGCCCTGCTCTGTGGCTAGGTCTGTATAGCTGTTGTATCTGTCGAGGTGGGGTTTGGGGCGGCGCTTACGCCGCCGCTTTGACTGCTTTTCGAGGGAACGATCCCTCGTTGCATCCCTTTGTTCCTCGTCATCTTTTCTTTTAGGTGTGTCCACCATGTATACATCATGAGATGAGGTGGTTATCCAGTGCCCTATAGGCGCTAGTTCCTGTTCGTCTCCTACATCGTCGTCCATACCGTCGATGTCTCCGGAGTCGAAGTCGAGCACGTCAGTTAAGTCATCAATAGTGGCTACGAACTGGGTGGTGGGTGGGTTTTGAATTTCTTCGTCGTCCGCATCCCAACCTTGCTGACCATAGTCCGACCAGGGCTCTCATGATAAAGAGAGAGACTTTAGTGAATTCAGAATATCGCCGAAGGGCGAGTGCTGAAAGATGTCCGCGGCGGCGAACTCCATGATCGGTGCCCAATCGGGTTCGATCGGCAGGGGCGCGGAAGGTTCGGAGTCCGGAAAGGAGTCCACCACCTTGGATTCACGAGCTTCGTAAAGGACAAGGCTGGTGTTCGGCTCGATCGCCATAGGGATTGCAGCCCCCGAGGCGGTGTCCAGCCACGTGTCCTCGATTGGCGCAATCGGCTCCGAGCTAAGGGTCGGAGCGGACACTGGGGCGGCCTCCCGGGCACTGTTCGGCGGCAGAGCTAGATCATGCCCATCATGGCAGTGCGGCGTTCCCGGCTGTGGCTCGAATCCGTCGAAGATCACATCTCCGCGGATGTCAGCCGTGTAGTTCAAACTTCCAAATCTGACCTGATGGCCAGGGGCGTAGCTTTCGATCTGCTCCAGACGGCCAAACGAGTTGGCCCGCAGTGTGAAGCCGCCGAATACGAAGATCTGTCCGAGGAGCAAAGTCTCGTCCCGGACCCCATCGTGATTGACGAGCGAAGAAGCCATCGGTCCTGAAGGTGACGACACAGAGGAACTCTCAATTTAAGCACCAATGTCGGTGTCAAAACCGGCGGATCTCGGGTAGGGGGTCCCGAACTGTGCGTCTAGGTCGATGGTAACAGGAGACAAGGGACACGATGTTTTTACCCAGGTTCGGGCCCTCTCGATGGAGGTAAAACCCTACTCCTGCTTGATTAATATTGATGATATGGGTAGTACAAGAGTAGATGACCATGAGATCAGAGAGGCTAAACCCTAGAAGCTAGCCTGTGGTATGATTGTTGTTCGTCCTACGGACTAAAACCCTCCAGTTTATATAGACACCGGAGAGGGCTAGGGTTACACAGAGTCGGTTACAATGGGAGGAGATCTACATATCCGTATCGCCAAGCTTGCCTTCCACGCCAAGGAAAGTCCCATCCGGACACGGGACGAAGTCTTCAATCTTTTATCTTCATAGTCCAGGAGTCCGGCCAAAGGTTATAGTCCGGTCATCCGGACACCCCCTAATCCAGGACTCCCTCACCCCAAGTGGGAGGTTTGCTCTCCACTTGGTAGGATTTTCAAATACTTAGGCGAAACGGATTCGCAGCTAAGCCCCCGAGTGAGAGGCTTGCTCGTCACTCGGCAGGGATTTTTTTTTTACAAACTTAGGCGAAACGGATTCACAGCTAAGCCACCCACTGGGGGATTTCTCACGTAAACAAAAGCAACAACAATCACTGGGAAAATTATAACACTCTTGTCTTTGATAAACAAACTACAGAGGTACTTTTTATTACATCTCATCCGAGTGAGTACTTAAGTATAAAAGGGGCGGAGCAGCTCCGCATTCCAAGCTCGTGGCTCATCAATCTGGCGATTGACATTGTAAAGACGGTACGCTCCATTGTGGAGGACTTTGGAGACGATGAAGGGGCCTTCCCAAGTAGGAGCGAGCTTGTGCGGTTTCTGTTGATCCACTCGGAGGACCAAGTCTCCTTCTTGGAAGGCTCGACTCTTCACGTTTCTGGCATGGAATTGACGCAAGTCTTGCTGATAGATAGTCGATCGGATCATGGCCATCTCTCTTTCTTCTTCTAGAAGGTCAACTGCGTCCTGCCGGGCTTGTTCTGCTTCATCTTCAGAGTAGAGCTCGACTCGAGGTGCATTGTGAAGTAGGTCACTCGGCAAAACTGCTTCAGCTCCATAGACCAGAAAGAATGGAGTTCGCCCAATCGACCGATTAGGAGTGGTCCTCAATCCCCAAAGAACTGAAGGAAGTTCATCGACCCACGTGCCTGCTGCGTGCTTGAGATCACACATCAACCGGGGTTTTAGTCCTTTGAGAATTAGGTCGTTTGCTCTTTCTGCTTGTCCATTCGACTGGGGGTGGGCGACGGAAGCGTAGTCGACTCGCGTGCCTTGAGAAGCACAAAAGGCTCTGAATTGGTCGGAATCGAAGTTTGACCCATTATCAGTGATGATGCTGTGCGGAACTCCATATCTGAATATCAACTCTCTGATGAAGCTGATAGCAGTGCTGGCATCAAGATTCTTGATAGGCTTAGCTTCAATCCACTTAGTGAACTTGTCAACTACCACCAGTACATGGGTGAAGCCGCTCCTGCCAGTTCTCAGTGGTCCAACCATATCTAATCCCCAAACAGCAAAGGGCCAGACGAGTGGAATGGTCTTCAAGGCTGAGGCGGGTTTGTGCGACATATTGGAATAGAACTAACATCATTCGCACTTGTCGACTATCTCCTTCGCCATTTCATTCGCCCTTGGCCAGTAAAACCCCGCTCGGTATGCTTTAGCCACAATGGTCCGGGAGGACGCATGATGACCACAGGTCCCCGAGTGGATATCGTCAAGAATTATCTGACCTTCTTCTGGTGTTATACATTTCTGACCGACTCCAGCCGCGCTTTCCCTGTACAACTGTCCCTTTATCACAGTAAAGGCTTTGGATCGACGGACGATCTATCGAGCCTCTTCTTCATTCTCTGGGAGCTCTTTCCTTAGGATATACGCAATGTATGGCACCGTCCAGTCGGGAGTGATGACCAAAACTTCCATGATCAGGTCGACCACAGCTGGAACATCAACTTTAGTCGGATCCGTGGCACTTTTTGGCTGCGGGGCTTCTTCAGTGAAAGGATCCTCTTGAACTGATGGTGTGTGGATGTGCTCCAAAAACACATTACCGGGAACAGCTTCTCTCTTGGAACCTATTTTTGCCAAATCATCAGCCACTTGATTTTTCAGTCGGGGTATATGATGAAGCTCTAACCCCTCGAATTTCTTCTCTAGCTTTCTCACTGCATTGCAGTAACCAGTCATGGCCGGACTTCTTACGTCCCACTCCATCACTTAGTTAACCACCAAATCTGAGTCGCCATAGACCATGAGGCGACGGACGCCGAGTGAAATGGCCATACGCAACCCATACAAAAGTGCTTCGTATTCCGCTTCATTATTAGAAGAATCAAAGTGAATCTGGAGCACATATCTAAGCTTATCTCCTCGGGAGGACACCAACACTACCCCAGCACCGGAACCATTCAACATCTTAGAACCATCAAAGAACATGGTCCAGTGCTCCAAGTGAACTTGAGTCGGCAGTTGCTGCTCAGTCCACTCGGCGATGAAATCCGCTATTGCTTGGGACTTGATGACTTTCTTTGCCTCAAACTTGATATCTAGGGGAAGGAGTTCAATCACCCATTTTGCCACTCGACCGGTTGCATCTCTGTTGTGCAGAATCTCTGACAATGGAGCGTCCCTGACGACTGTAATGGAATGGTCAGAGAAGTAATGAGCAACCTTCTTCGTGGTAATATAAATCCCATATACAAGCTTCTGATAATGAGGGTATCTTTGCTTTGATGGGGTCAAAACTTCAGAAACATAATATACTGGGCGCTGAACTTTAAAGGCTTTTCCTTCTTCTTCCTGCTCGACCGTAAGTACTGTACTAACCACTTGTCCCATGGCTGCAATGTAAAGCAGCAAAGGCTCTTCGCTGATTGGGGCGGCAAGCACCGGCTGGGTGGAAAGCAGGGCTTTTAGCTCTGCAAACGCTGCATCAGCTTCAGGAGTCCACTCGAACTTGTCTGACTTCTTCATCAGTCGGTAAAGAGGCAATGCTTTCTCACCGAGATAAGAGATGAATCGACTTAAAGCGGCCAAGCAACCAGTAAGCTTCTAGACATCGTGCACACGCACAGGACGTTTCATTCGGAGTATAGTACCAACTTTTTCTGGATTGGCATCGATTCCTCGTTCGGAAACGAGAAGACCGAGTAACTTTCCGCCAGGAACTCCGAATGTGCACTTTGATGGATTAAGCTTGATATCATACCTCCTGAGGTTGGCAAATGTCTCAGCAAGGTCAGTCAGCAGGTCGGAACCTTTCCGTGACTTGACCACAATATCATCCATATATGCTTCCACATTCTGACTGATTTGAGTGAGCAAACACTTCTGAATCATCCTCATGAACGTGGCTCCGGCATTCTTGAGGCCGAATGGCATGGTGACATAACAGAAGCACCCGAATGGAGTGATGAAAGCTGTTTTGATCTCGTCGGGTCCATACAGACGGATCTGATGGTAACCGGAATAGGTGTCTAAAAAAGACAGGTGCTCACATCCCGCAGTCGAGTCGACTATTTGGTCGATGCGGGGGGGGGGGGATGATCTTTCGGGCAGGCCCGATTGATATGTTTGAAGTCGATACACATGCGAAGTGACTTGTCCTTTTTGGGGACCATGACAACATTGGCGAGCCACTCGGAGTGGTAAATCTCTCGGATGAACTCCGCTACTAAGAGCCGAGCCACCTCCTTGCCAATGGCCTTCCTATTCTGGACGGCGGACCGTCGCAGATGTTCTTTGACAGGTTTCACTTTTGAGTCGACTCGTAGATGATGCTCAGCCAGCCCCCTGGGAACACCCGGCATGTCAGAAGGCTTCCATGCAAAGATGTCCCAGTTCTCATGGAGGAACTGGATGAGCGCTTCTTCCTATTTGGAGTCGAGTGTTGTAGAGATGAGTCGGAGCAGCATTGGGGTCGGTCAGGTGAATATGAATCGGTTTTGTCTCACCGGACGACTGAAACGCTGATTATGTAGCGGGTTTCTTGGCTTGCAACAAATCACTCGGGTCTGCAGTTTTCTGGTATTCCTGCAGCTCCACCACTGCCATCTGAGCATCGGCGATCTTTGAGCCTTTCTGAAAGCACTCTTCCACCTTCTTCCGATTGCCAGTAATAGTGATCACACCTTTGGGACCAGGCATCTTCAATTTGAGGTACACATAACATGGTCGAGCCATGAAACGTGCGTAAGCTGGCCTGCCCAAAATAGTGTGATAAGCACTCTGGAAATCCACAACTTCAAATGTCAACTTTTCTTTGCGGTAATTCTTGGAATCGCCGAAAACCACATCAAGAGCAATTTGGCCGAGTGACTCAGCGTTCTTTCCAGGAATGACTCCATGGAAACTCATGTTGCTGGTACTGAGTCTGGACATTGGAATTCCCATCCCTTTTAGCGTCTTTGCATATAATATATTTAGGCCACTACCACCATCCATCAAAACCTTAGTCAGTCGAGGCCTTCGATGACTGGGTCGACCACCAAAGCTTGCCTCCCAGGGGTGGCTATGTGTGTCGGATGATCGGACTGGTCGAATGTGATGGCAGTCTGAGACCATTTCAGATAACTGGGTGTCGCCGGAGCAACCATATTCACTTGTCGGTTGATAACTTTCAGTCGACTTTTGCTTTCAACATCAGCAAAAATCATCAGGGTCGAATTGACATGGGGATATCCATCATCACTATCTTCTTTGTCCTCAACTTTGTCCGACTCCTTTTCCTTATCTTTGGGCTGTTTCCCCCGGAATTGCTGGATCAAGAGCCGACACTGTCGAGTGGTATGTTTCGGGTAAATGAATTTACCCTCCTCATCTTTCTTCGTGTGGATGTGGCATGGCAAATCCATCACGTCATTTCCTTCCTTGTCCATCACATTCTTAGGGTTCCAAGACCCTTTGGGCTTCCCTTTAAACTTTCCTTGAGTCACGGCCAAGGCTTCTCCAGGAGCAACTGGCTCGGCTTTCTGCTTCTGTTTCCGACTGGAGTTCTCTCCTGCAGTTTCGTGGGCGACTGACTTGTGCTTGCCACTCCGGAGCCGATCCTCTTTCTCACCATTGGCATACTTGGTGGCAGTCTCCATCATTCGACTCAGAGACATGTCTCCGGTTCGACCGAATTTCAGGTTTAGCTCTCTGTACTTAACACCTTATTCGAAGGCACAGACTGCCTGGTGATCAGATACATTCTCTACCATGTGATGCAATGTGATCCATCTCTGGATGTAATCTCTCAAAGTTTCATTCGACTTCTGCACACAAGATTGCAGCTCTGTCAACCCTGCTGGTCGCTTGCAAGTTCCTTCAAATGTTCTGACAAACACTCGGGCAAGATCTTCCCAAGTGTAAATGCTGCTGGGTGCTAACTGATTCAACCATGCTCTAGCCGAGCCCTCCAACATAAGAGGCAGGTGTTTCATGGCCACCTCATCATTGTCGCCGCCAATCTGAACAGCCACTCGGTAGTCTTCAAGCCAAGTATCAGGCTTGGACTCACCAGTGAACTTACTGACTCCAGTCGCCAACCTGAAGTTGGGAGGAATCACCGCGGCCCTGATGGTTCTGCTGAAACACTCTGGTCCTGAGACGTCCACTCTGCTGCTGGTGGGTATATCTCTGTCATGACCTTCTCGGTGAGCTCTTTTCCTGTCGACCAAACCTTGAACAATAATGGATCTTGCATCATAGCCTGGTTCCCTAGGGTCGACTGGAATCCTTCGCCCAACACTGTGATGGCGTCTATCATCCTGTTGTCGAGGCGCGTACGATCCACCCCTTAGGGGAGGGGTGGGCACTCGACGTCGATCATCGCGATCGATTTGGTGATCATACTGCTCACGGTTCTTGTACTGATCACGCCGGTATCCACGTTCCTCACGCCTCGGGGGCGATCTTGGGCTATGGGCCGACTAGACTGTATTTGCAGCGACGGATCTGCTGTGAATCCTATTCTGCCACTGTGATACAGCTAAATTTTGATCTCCTACTGCCCGGAGTAAATCTCTGATCTGTAACAAGCCTCTGCCAGCCTCTGACTGGGAAGGCTGAATCGACTCTGCTGTTACGGGCTGCAGCCGCTAAATTCTGGATCGGAGTTTGATATACCTGAGTCGGCTGTGGAAAGAGTTGACGTCGACTGGATTCTGGAACCCGTTGCCGCGCACGCTCGTCGAGTGCTTGCTGAAGGTTCTCCAGTCGAGTGCGCTCAGCCAAGTTAGCCAAGCGCGCGTCCTGTAAGGCACGAGCCTCGGGGGTTTCCTCCAATGATAGGAGTGTGCAGCACATCCATGTTCCGGCGGTAAAGATCCTCCCTCTGCAGTGAAGTGAGGGGCTCGGGGAGATATTCTTCATGGGCATGCGAAGGATTGCCTCCGCCGTCTCCTTCATCGGTGCAGGGAAAACCGGGAGGACTGCGTGGTCCATCGACCATTAGAACCTCCGCCGCGGGATCACTGTTGTCGCACTCGAATGCAGTCTCTGCGGAGCCAGTCGATAGGTCGAACAGGCCGTAGAGAGATTCGTCGGGCTCGATTGCCGCGACTTGGGGGGTGGCCGACTGGCGAGCCACCGCGTGCCTCACCCACCGCTGAAGCCTCGACCGACCGGTGTGCTTGCGCCGGCGGGAAACAGGGAGGGAGGACAACACAGGGGCCGACCGATACTGGGTCGACAGTTGTCGCAGAAGGATGCCGCGGACGCACGCGCGAACGTGCGTCGCTCCGCGGACTAGGAGCGCGTCGATGTTGAGCGGAGCCTCCTGAAGCCAAGCGGAGTCGTTAGCGATGAACATGAGCACGCTGAGACGGATCTCGCGGCCCTCAACCAAAACTCCGCCTGAAACCATGATGAAGGAGATCGGAAAAATCGCAACTTCTCCAATAAGTCGCTAAGACACCTGCCCCACGGTGGGCGCCAACTGGCGTGGTTCTAAGTCTGACAGTAGTGTAGGGGGGTAGGTATGGAGAGGCAAGATCCTAGCTATGGAGTAGTTGTATACACAAGGGGTTTACGAGTTCAGGCCCTTCTCGGAGGAAGTAACAACCCTACGTCTCGGAGCCCGGAGGTGGTCGACTGGTATTATGTGTGTATGAGTTACAGGGATGCGAACCCTTTACACTGAAGAGGGGGTGGCTTATATAGAGTTCGCCAGACCCCTCCGGCCCTCAGTTATGCAGGGTTTAAGATACATTAAGATCGGGCGTTACTGGTAACGCTACAAATAAAGTGCTATTATGACCATAAAAGCTACTTAATGACCGACCGTTTGCGTGCAGAGTGACTTTAGGTCTCCTGGCTGTCGAGTGGATGACTTCATGGTCGAGTGTCTTTGAGTCCGTCGAGTGGAACATTTCCGGGTCGATTGAAAGGTGATTTCTTCTAGAGATGTCCTTGGGGAGGGTATCTTGGACAGGTCCATGACCCTACCCTAGGTACATAGCTTCATCACCTCCTGTTGTGCTAAAGCCGCCTGAAGAAGTTCTTTGACCGTGCGAGTTTCCACCGCCGTCGGAGAGTCGCCCTCCATCAGGAGAGCTGCCAATTGTGTCGCCGCTGCGATCATGTTCTCCAATGCGTTAGAATAATGACCCGGTGGTGTTGGTACATACTGAGGTGGAGCAGTATTCATCCGGGGAGGTTCCATCATACGCGGCTGAACCGGCGTCCGAGCCCCGGGTGTTGCAACCCGGTTTACCTCTGGCGGGTTACTGGGGCCTGCCCCGGGCGTTCAGAAGAGATTTCGAGGATCATAAAACGAAGGCAGACGGGACTGGCTCTTCTGGTACCTTCTCCTCATGACCTCGTTTGACGCGTTCTGATCCATCGTGACTGGAAAGCCTATGACTGAATCTGCTGAACCTGAGCGTCCAGAGTTGCCCGCTCTGCAGTTATCCTAACATCTTCCGCCGCCAGGTCTTCCTTAGACTGTACTATATCCATCTTTAACCGTGCCACTTCCACATCATGTTGAGCTTGATCCGCCGGGTTGACCGCGGCGGTTAACAGAGCTGTCAGCTTATCCATGAGATCCATCACCACCTGAGCCGACGGGCGCACATGGCCTCCTGCCTCGGCTGCCGCTGACCCAGAGGTTATCGTTGCCACAGTGTAGAATTTTGAATGGGTTGCGTGCCAGCCATGAACATCACAACTATGCTCGGCGGCTCAAGGAGGTCTGGAATACTACTGCCATCGGAACAACCCCCAAGCCCGCCGTCTTGTAATTGATACAATGAATCCGTCTCACCTGTGGATGACTCACCATTAGAGTAGATGGCCGTCTCACCCGCCGACACATATCCATCAGGAAGTTCCCCTCCGTGGATGCATCCCATGAAGGCATGTTTCACGGCAGGCGGAGCCCGGGCGGGTCTCGCACGCTGAGCCGTCTCGACGAGGTCGGTGCAGGTGTCCGGCTCAGGGCCCGGCTCGCCGATCTTGCTGATGAAGACGTGGATTCCGCCGAAGGGGACCCGGTACCCGTCCTCAATTGAGCCGGCCTCAGGGCCCCAGCCTTCGTCATCGATGTAGAGCTTGCCACGACGACTCTTTTTCATTCGGCCCACAGCGTATCCCTTGAGCCCTTCGAAGCTGCCCTTCAAGAACTCAAATCCACCGTGCGCTGGCGCCACGGTGGGCGCCAACTATCCTGGAATTATCACGTCAGATGTCCTAGTGAAAGGACTTAGTCATGGAGCCATCGCAACTAGGAAGCTTAAAGGGGTTAATCGGGACAAAGGACACGAGGTTTATACTGGTTTGGCCCCTTACGGTGACGGTAAAAGCCTACGATCCAGATTTGAGTGTGATTGCTTTGTCTTGATAACCAGGGAGGGAAATCACTTGACCTAGCTCTCGATCTGATGTTACTTGCCTTGAACCGCCGCTGGGTCATCCCTTTATATATAGACGTCGATGCCCAGCGGCTCACAGAGTCCCGGCCGGCTCATAAACAGTGTCCGGCTCGGTCTCTAACTATTCTTGCCTTACAATACAAGTCTTGTACATATGGCGGTTTATCTCTACGGGCCTTGAGTCGCCTCTGGGCTTTGGGCCCTTAACTGAACCGCCATCTTCAAGCTTGGTCTTGGGCTTCAAGCGTACTCATAGGTATAACCCGGCCCCTCCTGGGCGGGTCATACCTAATAGTTATATCCCCAACACCCTGAGATATTAAGGATGTAAACGGATCAGATCGAACTGGATAATGCTTTTGACGTATCTGTTACCATATATTTGTGTCGGATTAGGAGGAGAGCGGTTAATGACCGAATGTGAATACGAAGGAGGATTTTATCGGATAATGGATTCGGAGCAGACATGAAGCGAAATCGAACCAGAAAAGCACAAAAATATCATGTCATACGTCCAATGAGACATGATTTTATTTATAGTATGCAAATAATATGAATACGATTTTTGATCCAACCACATAATATTAGAGAGTGGCCAAGCGTTTGAAGTCATAGCGCATACCAATAACGGTATATGCGGTGATTGTAATTTATGAGATAATTTGGCATTTGGGCATATTAAGGTCTAAATTTATCAAATAACCCTATTTCATAACCTTGGATAAGCCGCAAAAATACCGGATAATCTATATTTTCTACCATATCCATCGGATATCCGGTTGACAAAAATCTGTATCCGCATCCATATCTAATAGATTCATGCAAGTGCATACCATATCCATAAAAACGGATGCGGGTGCGGATTCGAAACAGAAATTATCTATACCATTTACTTCCCTATGAAAGACCCTCCCTCCCATACCCTTTCTCTCTCCTCTTCACTTGCCCCTCAGATGGATAGGGCTGACTTTTGCACCGGCTGCAGCGGAGTCGGGCACGAAGGCGACGCTGGTACCGTAGGCGATAACAGACGGCATGTCAACAACTCTCTATCGTTCACGCCACCCTCCGCAACGACCACTAGACGGCCCTATCCATGTCTATCATGGACCTCACCTCAACCGGTGACGTCAAGGCCATAGACTCCAATGAGGAAGGGTAGGACATGGGAGACGGGGGCTTAGTGTGTCATGTGGGCACATCTGTGTCCCATGTCTTACTCTTCCTCGCCAGCGGTCCACAACTTCACTTCCCGGGGCTCAGGTCCGATGAAGATGCCGAACATGGGGAACAACAAGGACTTGGAACACAAACGTCGGTGAAGGTTTAAACCGTGTTCACCTCGGATGATTTAGTTTAGTGAAATATGACAAAAATGTAATGAATTTGGCCCGGTTTAAACAAAAATTATCCGATTTGCATGAAATCTGTTCGGTTTGTTCAAATTTCATTTAAAGTGTGTTCAAACGTTTTATGGATAGGGTTTAATTGTCGGCTCCCGTATTAACCGTCCATGAATACAATGTCTGTTTAGGGGTCCGTGTTGAAGATGACCTAAGCATGCAGGCTAGAGGCAGGCCAGAGCTAGCCCATAGAAGAGGAGTTGTATATAGTATGATAGGGTTCGGAGTTTCAGTTTGCCACATAAGAGCTTCTACAACCAGACGCCCCAACCCACAACAAGAGGCAGCGCATATGGCCAACTTTCTTGAGATGCATTATCAATTTTTAAATCAACAAGTGCATATGAAACTTCTCAATGATCTTGTGAAGCATATGTGGATCCACGCCAAAAATAAATAATATGTGCTTTTTAGGTTTCAGTTATGCACTACGAAAAATTTTTGTGTTTCGACAATGTTTGGATTTCTATTTTTATGTACGAATAAGTTGTATCTATGTGATGATCGAGGTGCATGTGTTTGCATGGATTTGAGTTTTTAAAAGTAAGGGCTAGGGCATCTCCAACGCCGACCCTCGAACCCTCCGCATACATCTGGACCGAGCTGTCCGGGTGAGTTGTGCCATCAAAAGCGGTCCTGTATTGGTCCGTCGAGCAGTCAGGACCAAGTTTTTCTCGCAAACTGGAACCAAACATCGGGGGGGTGCGGGAGTCCAGAGAACAGACATGTAGGACTCCGCCACCCTCGGCCCACCCAAAAGACAGGCGGAGCCTACGTTTTTGTAACTGCCCGCCCTATTTCCGCGGCAAAATCCCTAATCTCTTCTTCCTACCTGCCGCTCTCCACCTGTCGGGGAAGCTGATCCACGAACACCTATGGTGACCGGCGGACCGGGCCCCTTTTGGTTTGGCGGGGGGCGGAGATCGCACGAAGAGCGGAGCGAGGTGAGGCACATGAGCAGTTTTACCCAGCTTCGGAGTTCTCCGGAGAGATAACACTCCTACTGCTGCTTGTCTGATTGTATTGAGTTCTTGCTCGGGAGCGCTGAGTGCTACAGTACACACGAGCTGCTAACGAGACCGAGCGTGAGTGATTTCTGGTCTTCGAACCTCCCCCCCACTACGTTGCGCATGGGCCTCCTTTTATATGCTCAAGGGGTCACCGACAGGTGGCAACGTAGACAAGGGTAAAAATGGAAAAAGAGGGGTGGTTGGTACAGCTACCTGCACAGTACATCCTACCTAACCCTGACGGCAGGGGACAAGGGCATTGAATGCCCGTCTGCGTCGCCCAAATAGTGCAAAAAGGACCGTCAGGGGCGCCACCGCCTGCCACGATGGCGATCTTGTCAGCGTCGCTCGCCACCTCGCATCGCTGGCTGCACAGCCTCCTGCCACACGCGCCTGGAAAGACCCCAAGGTGACACATTGGTGGATGTGCTAGAGCGTGGGCACAGAGTGGTAGCCTGCCGCGGCAAGCGCCTTGCCGCGGCCATTGTCTTGTCGCGTCTGGAAGCTTGTCACTTACCGGGCCTTGCCGGGACGCATGGCGCGTCGCGGCAAGTTCCTTGCAATGTCTTGGTTGGCCTTCCCGGCAAGCTCCTCTTGCCGGGGCCTTGTCTCCTTGGCTTAAATACTTTGTTCTTGAATGGCTCCAAAGGAACCACGGAGGACCTTGGCGGTCACCCGGCAAGCCTTGCCGCGGGGTGCTGCAACTGCCCGTGCACAAGTTCGGGATACTAGGGTACCCCTACTCTAGTACACCGACAGGAGCCCCCGGGCCTGGGCCACACACGGTGCCGAGCGCTGTTGGGCCAGGCCCAAAACAGGGCACGGGCACGCGCGGCCTGGGTTACGCCGTATCTTACTCCGTATCCACCGCGCCCTCCCCCAACGACACGCGTCTAATGCGGCATCGTGGGAGAGATCGTGGGTGGTTTCTTTATTCGGAAGGACGAAACGTCCGCCCCCTCCCTCTTTATAAGCAGGGGAAACAGGGGCAGTTCGCCCATCTCGCCGGTTGTTACTCCATTTTCACAAATCTCTGCCGCTCCCCCCTTCTTCCCAAAGCTGAAAGAGAGCAGCGCTCCGCCCCCCATTGCCACCAGCATCACCAACGCCGTCGATCTCCCCCACCGCCTCCGCCATGGCTCCGAAAGCCGACAAGGGGAAGGGCGTGAAATCGGTCGAGGCGCAGCGCCGCGGAGAAGATCCCAAAGCAGCTGGCCGACGAGTCGCGCAAGATCTGCGCGGGAGTTCTTCAGAAGGTGCTGGTGAAGGTGGCCTTCCGCAACCCAGGCCTCAACCTGACCAACGTCCTCAGGTCCTTGCCGCCGGATGCTGATCTGGAGGCGCTCAAGGCCCTTGTCGCACCCATTGTGGACAAGGTGAGCGGAATCAAGAGGGTTGAGGGCGATCGCGTAGATTAGGCCGCTCGTTTTCTCTTTCTCTTTGTCGCTGCTGGTCATGTCACGAGAACAATCTATTAGAGCTGCGACAAGCTATCTTGTAATATAACTCTATTTTGGGTAGAGATTGCTATGTTATTTCCTTTACTTGATTCCTTCCTTTGTATGTTTTTGCCCTACGCTTTTAGGGAACTTGTCGGCGCAGGCACCTGAGCCGCGAGCGCTGAGTGCGGGACGTCAGCAGCCTGCTGGCGGTGCCGCTTCCGACAAGAAACCTTGTCGCAACTAGTCGCAGCTCACTCAAGTTGTTGAGCGGACTCGAAACAAAGTAAGGGCGCAACTAGCTACGAGTTGGTTCCTCCGCGCACAGGTTTTCCATACAAAGTACGGTCGTTCGAGGAAGATAACTTAAAAATTTAAAACTGATTGCTCAAACTTTGGCAACTTAGCTTTTCTGTCACTTGCTTTCCGGTAAGGCAAAAACTTGCTTGAATAACGCCTGGTCCACACCATTATCTTCTCCTTTCCCCCCGGCAAACTTGTGTGCAAGGGAACCTTCCTTTCCTTTTTGAGAGAAAGAAAGAAAAAAAAGAAAAAAAAGATATGGAGCCTTACGGCTCGTTATTGCTTACCAGGGGTAGGTGCTGCACAAAGTGTCAGATAACGCATGCAAAGTAAAAAGTAGAAAGCATGAAATTAACAAGATGTGCGGAGCACATGAGATTTACTTATGCACGGGATCTGCGCCCGGCTTTGTACAAAGGATTACATGCAACATCGGCAAGACTTGTACAAAAGGTGGTTGCCGGAACAGGTTCTGGCAACCGTGCCTTACGGGTAAAACTTACGAAGATGCTCAATGTTCCAGGAGTTGCTTACCGGAATGCCATCTTTGGTCTCAAGGCGGACAGCGCCAGGCCTAGTGACTCGTTTCACCCGATAAGGGCCTTCCCACTTTGGCGTCAACTTGTTGGAATTCTTGGCGGACTGAACGCGCCGAAGAACAAGGTCGCCTTCCTCGAAACTTTTGGCATTAACTTTGCGGCTATGGTAGCGGCGCAAAGCTTGCTGGTATCGAGCAGCTCGTACAGCGGCCTGAAGACGGTCTTCCTCAAGGAGCAGCGCGTCATCTTGTCGCAGCTGCTCTTGCTCAAGCTCATCATAAGCAAGCACTCGAGGTGACCCGTATACGAGTTCTGTGGGGAGAACTGCCTCTGCTCCATAGACTAGAGCGAAAGGTGTCTGGCCAGTGGCTCGATTTGGTGTCGTCCTGATCGACCAAAGAACCACCGGCAGCTCCTCAATCCAGTTCCTTCCGCACTTGCGCAGCCTGCCGAAAGTTCTAGTCTTGAGCCAGCGCAGCACTTCAGCATTTGCCCTCTCCGCTTGACCGTTGCTTCTCGGATGAGCAACAGAAGCGAAGCAGACCTTGGCGCCAAGATCCCTGACGTACTGCATGAAGGTGCGGCTCGTAAATTGCGTGCCGTTGTCGATGATGATCCTGTTAGGGATCCCGAAACGGCAAACAATCGACCTGAAGAACTTGACTGCTGACTGTGCTGTCACCTTTCTCACTGGTTCCACTTCTGGCCACTTTGTGAACTTGTCGATTGCAACATACAAGTACTCAAAGCCCCCGACAGCTCGGGGAAAGGGGCCGAGGATGTCGAGCCCCCAGACCGAAAATGGCCAGGATAAAGGGATCATCTGGAGAGCTTGAGCTGGCTGGTGTATCTGCTTGGAATGGAACTGGCATGCTTCACACTTGGTTACTTGTGCAGTTGCATCCTGGACGGCTGTTGGCCAAAAGAAACCTTGCCGGAACGCTTTGCCGGCAAGTGCTCTTGCGCCAATGTGGTGACCACATATGCCTCCATGTATCTCTACCAACAGCTTTTGTCCATCTTCCCGGTGAATACACTTCAATTTCACACCGTTGAGTCTTCTTCTGTACAGTGTGTTGTCGACAAACTGGTACATACTTGACTGCCGGGCTACTCTTTCCGCTTCTTCTTGCTCTTCGGGAAGTTCTCCTGTCTGAAGGAAATGGACAGTCTGCTGTGCCCATGCTGGAGCTTGTGGCTCGACAACAAGGACTAAAGGCACATCTGCTGCTGCGGGAACATCCGCTTCTATGGCAAGAACTTGTGGTTCTGCCGGAGCTTGATGTTCCCCGGCAAGCTTGCCGGAGCAAAACTTGTCGGGAGCGTCTGCTTCAATGGAACAAACCCTAAGGTTTGCCAGAGCAGATTGCTCCTCAGCAATCTTGGTGTTGATCCTGAGGAACTTCCTGGCGGCGGCTTCGGGAAGCTCTGCCGGAAAATAGTCACCAAAAAACAACTTCCTCTTCTTGCTCTGTCCAGTTGATGGTGTTACGGATGGTTGAGTCAGCTTGAGCACAAAGATCCCTGGTTCCACAGGTAACTTAAGTGCGGCGCACTTTGACAGGCCGTTGGCAATGTCGTTCTGAGCTCTTGGAACATGCTCCATCTGCAGGACGTCAAAGTGCTCTTCTAGCTTTCTCACTTCATCAATGTAAGCTTCCATCAACGGACTCTGATAACTCTTGTTCACTTGGCGGACGACAAGCTGTGAGTCACCCCTGACAATGAGCTTCTTGATCCCAAGGTCTGCTGCGATCCTGAGGCCGGCAAGCAAACCTTCATACTCTGCAGTATTGTTCGTTGCTTGCTCCTTGGGAAAGTGCATCTGGACTACGTACTTGAGATGCTCTCCGGTGGGTGCAACAAGTAGCACGCCAGCACCGGCGCCTTGCAGCGAGAAAGCACCATCAAAGTACATCAGCCACTCTTTGCTTGCTTCCTTGACGGGGATGCTCGTCTCTGGAATTTCTTCATCTGGTGTTGGCGTCCATTCTGCTATGAACTCTGCCAATGCTCTGCTTTGGATAGTTGAAGTGCTCTCAAACTTGAGGCCAAAGCTTGACAATTCTAGTGCCCACTCGACAATCCTGCCTGTTGCTTCTGGATTTTGCAGTATCCTTTTCAACGGAAAGCGAGTGACAACTGTGATCTCATGTGCTTGGAAGTAATGGCGCAGCTTTCTCGAGGCCATAAGGAGGCCGAAAAGCAATTTCTGCACACTAGAGTACCTTGACCTAGCCCCCTACAGAAGGGAACTGACAAAGTAAACTGGGCGCTGCACCATTCTGTTCTGCACCTTCTCATGCTCCTGCGCAGATCCATCCTTATCGGGACCAGAGCTTGCTGATGAAGTCCCCTGCTTGTCGCTGGATGTGTCTGCCGTGGTTGCTGGCTCATCATCCGCCTCTCTCTCCGCTACTAACGCAGCACTAACCACTTGATTGGTTGCCGCTATATATAACAGCAACTTCTCTTATGGCTTAGGTGCGACAAGTGTTGGAGTGGAGGACAGGTATCTCTTCAAGTCCTGCAGTGCAGCCTCCGCTTCCGGAGTCCATTTCATTGGACCTGCCTTTTTCAAAATTTTGAAAAATGGCAGGGCGCGCTCAGTAGACCTAGAGACAAACCTGCTGAGAGCAGCTACACAACCGGCAAGTCTTCATACATCCTTGACGCGCTTTGGTGCTTCAATCTTCTCAATGGCCTTGATTTTGTCGGGATTGGCTTCAATTCCCCGCTGAGACACGAAGAACCCGAGAAGCTTGCCGGAGGGGACTCCAAACACGCACTTCTCGGGGTTAAGCTTGAGGTTGATCTTGCGCAGATTTGCAAAGGTTTCGTCTAAATCTTGAATTAGGGTCGCTTTGTCCTTGCTCTTGACCACTATGTCATCCATGTAGGCTTCCACATTTCTGTGCATTTGCGGTTCAAAAGCGTCATGGACTACCCTTGCAAATGTTGAACCAGCATTCTTCAAACCGAAAGGCATCCGTACGAAACAGTATGTGCCACATGGGGTAATGAATGCGGTTTTCTCCTCATCCTCTTCTGCCACGAAGATCTGATGATATCCTGAGTATGCATCAAGAAATGAAAGTAAGTCACATCCGGCCGTGGAGTCAACAATCTGGTCGATGCGCGGCAAGGGAAATGGGTCTTTGGGGCAAGCTTTATTAACATCGGTAAAGTCAATACACAGCCTCCATTTCCCGTTTGCCTTGCGCACGACTACAGGATTGGCCAACCACGTAGGATGGAGCACTCCTCTGACAAGGCCTGCTGCTTCCAATTTCTTGATCTCTTCTGCAATGAATTCTTGGCGTTCCAATGCCTGTTTCCTGACTTTCTACTTGACGGGCCGCGCATGAGGACAGACGGCAAGATGGTGCTTGATTACTTTCCTGGGAACACCGGGGATGTCAGACGGTTGCCATGCAAACACGTCGACATTCGCCCGCAAGAAAGCAACGAGCGCGCTTTCCTATTTAGGGTCAAGAGTGGCACTGATGGTGAAGGTACCACCAGTGCCGTCCTCCTTGGCGGACACCTTCTTGGTCTCTGGTGGAGCTGTCATTGTCTTCTTACACTTGCCGGTGGAGCTCGATGGTGCGTCCTCGACAGTAGCGCAGCACTCCGAAGAGGTGCGCTTGCCGGAGTGGGCATCAGAGCTCTTGCCGGACTTGGTCTTCTTCTTCCCCCCGGGAGCTTCAGCGGCAAGTGAGTTGCGATCTGTTGCGGCTGCTGCTTCCCGGTAGATCTTGTCGGCGCAGATAAGAGCATCCTTCTTGTCGCCAGGGACAGAGATGACACTTATCGGGCCTGGCATCTTCAGTACGTTGTATGCATAATGAGAGGCTGCCATGAACTTGGCGAGCGCTGGACGGCCAAGTATCCCATTGTAAGGCAATGGAAAGTCAGCAACGTCAAAAGTGACCCTCTCAGTCCTGAAGTTCAACTCGCTGCCAAATGTTACCGGCAGCGTGATCTTTCCCTTCGGCTTGCTCCTTCCCGGATTGATTCCTTGAAATGTGCCGGTCTCTTCGAGCTTGCCATCAGGGATCTGAAGCTTCTGGAGTACCGCGGAGGAGATCAGGTTCAAGCCGGCCCCACCGTCCACTAGCATCTTAGTGACCTTGAGGTTGTGGATAGTTGGCGAAACCAACATCGGCAAGCACCCGACCGCAGTTATGCGATCTGGGTGGTCCTCAATATCAAAGATGATAGGCGTGCTGGACCATTTCAGAGGCTTGCGTGACTCGACGGGTGGTTCTACCGCATTGACTTCCCGCACCCACTGTTTGAGCTGGCGATGTGAAGTATGCAGAGAAGCATCACCGTCAACGCACATGACCTCTATGGCTTTCTGGAACTCCTGCTCATCGGTCTCATCTTCATTCATATCTTCATCATCATCGTCATCTTCATCCTTGTCGCGGCCGCGGGGAGGTCTGTCTCCTTGCCGCTGCTTGGCCTTACCGCGGCGTCCTCCTCAGCCGGGACGTTTCTTGCCAGCTCCTCCAGCACCTTCCTGGGCCTTCTCCTTGTCACACCGCTCGTATTCAGCCTTTTGCTGTTCTACAAGCAGCTCGACCTTCTTGCAGCTCTGGAGATCATGGCCCTTGGTGCGGTGGATCTTGCAGTATTGCTTGTTGGTGTTGTCCTGCTTGTCGGCGACCTCCACAGCTGCGGCAACCTCCTTGCCGGAGCTACCAGCTTCGGCTTTCTTGCCGGACTGCTCAACAACCAGCATCTCTTTGCCTCTTTTCTTCCTGTTGTTCCGCCACCGGTTTTTCTTTGCCGGGGCAGTCTACTCACTATCAGATCCTCCTGCTCCTGCATTCTCTCCGGGGAGTTTCCTCCCTTCCTCAGCACGCGCACACTTGTCGGCCAGGGCATATAGTTCACTGACGTCTCTGATCTTGCACATCGCCATCTCCTCCCGCATCCTGCGGTTTCGCACGTTCTGATGGAACGCGCTGATCACCGCGGCGGGGTGGACGTCTGGGATGTTGTGCTGTACGCGGCTGAATCTTTGAATGTACTTGCGCAGGGGCTCTCCTTCCTTCTGGGCGAGCAGATGAAGATCGCTCTCTTGGCCATGAGGCTTGTGGCCGCCTGTAAAGGCGCCGACAAACTGATGGCACAGATCAGCCCAGGAGGATATGGAGTTGTCCGGCAAGTGCATGAGCCAGGATCTGACATTGGGCTTGAGCACCAGCGGGAAGTAGTTGGCAAGGATCTTGTCGTCCCGCCCCCCAGCAGCTCGCACCGTGATGGTGTAGATGCCGAGGAACTCCGACGGATGCGTCTTGCCGTCGTACTTCTCTGGTACATCTGGTTTGAAATTCTTCGTGCTGGGCCACTGGACCTGCCGCAGCTCACGAGTGAACGCAGGGCAACCTACTGCGTACGGCAAGTCGCCTGGTTCCCCTAGCGCGTGCATGTCAACAGAGGGGCCAGCGCGCTTGTCGGATTGATGTCGCGCTTCTCTTCTGCGCTCAATGCGAGTACGAGCGTCTTCTTGCTGTCGTTCGTGAAGAACTTGGCGCTGATCGCGACGAGCTCGTGGATCTGACGATGCGGTGGAGTCGCTGTCGAGGTGGATCCGGCGAGTCGGCGATCTTGGCCTTCGGGGTGGAGAGTGCATGGTGGTTGCACCTCCACCGGTTTCGTCGCCACCGGCTCGTGCTTGGCAGTCCTGTCGCGGCCGTGATGCACTTGGTTGCCGCGGAGTGTCGCCGTTGGCGAAGCCGATGAGACTCTGAATGGTGGCCCTCCATTGGTCGATCTTGTCTTCCGCTGGGGGGTAATCCAGGGGCAGCTGAGCTCGCGCCAAAGCTTCTGCTGGAGTGGTGGGCGGCAGTGGCGAACGGTGCGAGGAGCGGGATATGCTCGGACTTCTAACTATGTTAGAAGGAGCAGCATCCCGTCCAGGCGATCATGTCTCGCTTGTGCCAGTACGTTGGTGTGCATGCTGGTCTTGAGCACCCCGAGATCCACCAGCTCGATCTTGTCCCAACGAACGTATGGTACTGCGAATACCACGACGCTGTCGGTCCTGCGCCTCCTGAGATGGGCGCGGGACGTGTACGGACGCCGAGGTCTGTGCAGCCTTGTCCTTGGACCTGGCAGCATCGTGAGCTTCCTCGTCGACGTCCGTTCTTCCGCCAGCGCCTACTCCACCACCCGTTTGCTCCGGCGGTGGTGGAAGTGACATGGACGGAGCAGCTGCCGCCGAAGTCTTCTTCTTCGGTGGCATGTTGATGAAGAAAATGAAGATCTAGCTCGTGTGAATGCCGGATCAGGTTCACGCAATCTCGACGCCCCCTACCTGGCGCGCCAAAGATGTCAGGGAAGCTGATCCACGAACACCTATGGGGACCGGTGGACCGGGCCCCTTTCGGTTCGGCGGGGGGGGGGGCGGAGATCGCACGAAGAGCGGATCGAGGCGAGGCACACGAGCAGTTTTACCCAGCTTTGGAGCTGTCCGGAGAGATAACACTCCTACTGCTGCTTGTCTGATTGTATTGAGTTCTTGCTCGGGAGCGCTCAGTGCTACAGTACACACGAGTTGCTAACGAGACCGAGCGTGAGT